>NC_055993.1:51632743-51637743 GCF_018446385.1 Zingiber officinale
TTCATATAGATAGATATAGGATCTACGGGGCAATTACTTAGAAGTACATTTTGTGCAACAGCCCTTCCTATCTGATAGAAAAGGATCCCATGATCCTGAACAGATATTACCTGGGATCGCAAATCCCAAGTTTGTCTATGAAGAGCTGATCTAATTGTATTAGTTTCTATAATTGATTTCTTCTGTGTAATACTAATGGATAGGGCCTCATTGATAAGTGCTGCAAGATCTCGTGCATTGGAACCCATGGTTATGGACCCGAATCCGTTAGTATGGAACATTTTCTTTTCCAAGTGAAACCCTTTAGTATATGAAAGAATGAAAAAGTGCTTTCGTTGTTGTTGAATAAGAAGCCTTCGTATCTTAATGCATGTATTTAATTTATTCGGAGCTATTAGAGCGGGATCCACTTTTTGGGGAATATGAGTCGAACCAATAACAAGAATATTTCTAGTGGAATATCTTTCACAATCTCTGGAGAGATAGTTCTGTAATAGACCGAAGGATCTGTAATTCACATACAGATCATGAATGTTTGGAATCCATATTATGCAAGGAGACATTGCTCTTGCTAATGCGAATCGAAAGGTGATATCGATATAAAATCCGTATATACTCGGCGGCATATCCATAGTTAGCACATTCGTCATATCTAGCAGCTCCGTATCAAGATCAAGGTCATCATCAATATCGTCACTATCATCAATATCGATATCGTCACGATAATCACTATCGTCACTATCACTATCATCAATAAAAAAACCTTCAGGCTTGTAATACGAATACGGAAAGTTGTTCGGAAATATCGTAATGAAAGGAACATGGGAGTTTGTCGCTAGGTATTTGACCAAATAGGATCGTCCAGTTCCTATAGAACCTATCACTAAAATACCCCTAGAAGGGGATAGGGCTAAACGGAGCGAGAAGGGTTTTCCATGAGATGGGAAATGAAAACTATTAGCCCCACACGGGGTTTGTAAATAAGTGATTGTCTGATAATGAGCAAGGAATATCCGTCTTTCTGCTAAACAGGATCTATTGAACTCATAATTCATTAGATACTTTTTATGAATGTCAACTAAGTATCGTAAGTAAATTGATCCCGGTTGTTCAATCATTTGATAACCAGAGTCATTCTTTGATAAATGATCACTATGAGTCAGACTCAATAGAATTTGATCAATCCTTTTTTCTTTTTCGGTCGTTAAGGTGGAGAACTGAACCAAGAATTCTCTTTCTTCATCATCAACCAAATCACTGTTCGCGACCCAGGATTCTATTTTCTCATCAATCCAATCACCGTTCACCCCTTTTCTTTTTCTTATCAATGAATAGATCTCTTTACTTGTACGACTTAGATGTCTCGTATTTCTCGAAAAAGCGATTCGATTGATGGGATTTTGTATGATACTTCTGAGATCGATATTCAAATATTTCTTCTTAGAACGTATTGATTTGACCCCATAAGCGGAACCACCAACCAATAGCATGTTGCCACCAGAAGCAGAAACCCGTATTTCTTCCAGAAAATCTCCTAATTGTTCCAGAGCAACTAGAAAGAGATTCTTTAACCAGAAAGAATTCAGTTCAGATTCAGATGTAGGATACCTATCCAAAAGTTTTCGCAACTCAATCATGTATGATGGAATCATCAAAGATTTGATCTTTTCTAACTCTGTCTGTAACTCACTAGAGGCTCGGGAAACAAAGAAAAGATGTATGCGAACGAGATATCCAGCAACAAGAAGAAGGAAAAGGATTGAATAGAGGAACTCCCGAGCATTTGTTAATCTCAGATGTGTCCATATCAATGGAACGGGTGACTCATTATTTCGATGAATCGTTTCTTCGGACAGAAGGAGATTCTGGAAACACTTACTCGAAATCTCACTTATCAGACTCGAAATCTTACTTTTCAGAGTCAGAGTCCATTGTGGAAGAATCTTCTGAGGAATTGGCCATGATATATCTGATACATGCATAATATCTCTCAAAACGGATACAAATTTGTGCCTGCTACTTAGTATCCTTAGTATCGGCAATGGTTCTGAAAAAATCTCTAAAAGGGTGGTGAAATTTAGATATTTCCACCCTGTCGAAGTAAGGAACCATGGCATATATGTTTGGAAGAGATTCCATTTTGAGAGATTGAAAAGAGCACTATCTCGTTGAAAGGTTCTATACATCTGCCCTTTCTCAACGCATTTCTTTAGAGAAAGACTCCGTTTTTTTTTCCTCTTTCCAGATGGGAAATCCTTCTCAGAACATGGAGTGTGAATCAAATCCATGTTTGAATTGAAACTGAGATACTCATGCAAGTTCTTCCCTTCTGAATCAGATAGATTCATATCTGAAAGAGGCTGACAATAAGTTCTTTCAAAATTAACTATTTGTTCCTCTGTTAGAGGTGTTGTAGAAATGTCTGCGATCGAGTAAATAGCTCTACGAACGAATGGCTCGGATCGAATTGGAAAATGGAAAAATTTGTACAAGTTATACCTTTCGTCACCACTTTGTGTAAAATCGTTAAGTATAAATATGTCAGATACCTGTGACTCGATTGGCAAAATAGTCTCTCTCTCCCCAAAAATATGTTTTTTTTTACCGACGCACGAAGAAAATATTTTGTTGCGAATGAACAAGATAGTGAGGAATTGTCCATATGTAGGATCATAATTATTGATACGGGTCTTTTCCACATAAAAAGGGAATCTTTTGTTACAATAGAACCAGAAGCGATTTGGATCATTCAAGAATCGAAGTGGATTTGCTTTATAAAAAGAAGATATCAATGAACTTCTATGAAATGGTTTCACGGGATTCAGCCAATTGTCTCGATCATGGAATATCATTGATAAATAGGAATCCGTGTTATCAAAGGATTTCCTGCGATTATTTCTAGTATGGAATGAGTCAATCACCCACTTTGGTATCTTTTTGAAGCAAAATGGTAATCTTGTTCCTCCATTGATCAAGGATTTCGGTCTTTTGGAAGTATCATGATCATCCAATAAGAAGGGTTTCAATTTATTCAAATGAACGATTTGAACACCTATTGATTCTAACAACTGATTGCGGAGTTGATCATTCGGACCTTTCAATTCATAGATGTGGATTTCGGACCTATGAATGGGGGTATTCCCGATACTCACAAAGAAAAGGGGAAGTGACTTGGACAAAAAGAGAAGTGACTTGGACAAAAAGAAACGAAGTGACTTAGACAAATCTTGTTTGTCTATAACCTCGGACCAATCAATCGAATATTGATTAATACGTAACCGATCGAACACTACTTGAAAATGGTTCTTCTGTTCAGAAAGGAAATGTTCCTGGAAATTCTTGCTCCCATTGGACCATTTGTATCTATATACATCAGGATCCCGATTCATGGATCTCCCGGTTCGAGAAATAAGAGGATCAAACCATTTCTTCTGACTCTTTTTCAAATTCGATAAATGTTGGTTGATCGTATATTTCATTATAGTTATATGATTCAGAGTATCATTTCCTATTTGATCCCTTTGAATTCCATATTCGAAGTTGTGATCGGATCTATTCATTAAAAAGAATCGATTAGATACATTTCTTATGTACCCATAGATTTGAATCAGATTTCGGATCAATCTATATTGATTGACTGCCTCCATTATGTTGTTGCTAGCAAATACCGCTGTTTTTCGTTTTGGATCTTCCAAATCATTCCCGCAGTAGATCCGGGCCGATTTTTTTCTGATCCTTCGATAAAAAGATTCATTCTCTTCATAAAAAAGAGGAGGTAGAACCAATAAAGATTTCTTTTTCGATTCATCTCTGGAGTTGAATACCTGATTCAAGAATTTTTTTTGATCCAACCCGTAGGAATCAATAGAAAAGGCAAATCTCCTATGATACACCAGATCCGGCTCGGTTATTGATAGAGTGAATAGATCTGCCATTTCTTGAAATCTCTCTTCTGATTCAAAATCGTGGTGTAACGTGTATCCCCTTTTGTTCCGGTCATGGAATAGATGAAATAAATCAAAAAATGGATTTTTGTTCAAGAATGAAATAGGATGAATTGAGACGGTATTTTGTAAATACGTAATTATCTTGAATATATCAACCATTTCCTTATTTTCCGCTCGCCGGGAAGGGACAAAAGAAACATCTTGTTTTTTCTTCAAAAATTTCTGATCTCTGGTGGACCTCTCAATAGGATTCGAACCCAGATGAAGTTCTGACCATCTGTCAGAGAAAAAAGAACGAATTGATCTTGTAGGATTCCCAAGAAATTCTTCGATTTCTTCCGGAAGCAGATGATTATTCATCTGCTTCTCACGTTCCGTGAATAGCCGGGACATTGAGGAAGATCCAAAAAGGCATTTCGGGAATTGATCTGATTCTATCTCTGTTCGTTCCGTTTGAAGAAAGGAAGGATCCCAAAGAATCGATCTTTCTTTTAGTTGCTGAATCTCTGTTTGATCGATCAATGTGGGATATTCTGAATCCTCATTTCTAATGGAATCGAAATGATCTATGGATTGATCAGAAGATCCTTTCAATTGGCTAGAATCCCTTACTTGAACGAAAATAGATCTTGATCTTGTGGAATCATATTGAATATTTGACAATACATTCCGTACCTTGCTAAAAACCCGATCCAACCACACATTGTCTAACCAAATCAAATTCTCTCTCGATACGTTCCTCAAAAAATCCGATTCGTGCTCATTCTTCCCCCAACTAACGAAGAGATCTTGGCGGAATTGCCACATATGAAATTGAGCACAATTTTGCAAAGAAATACCCCACTTGTTTCTCGAGAAGAGATGGGAAACATGCTCAATATCATTTGATTGAATAGTTGCCTTAGCTCCTTGTTGTTTGAAGAAACCCTCCCCTTCAATTGGTCTTTTTTCACGAAAAGCAGACATGAGATAAGAAATCAAGTCTTTCCCTAAGATTTCGAATAGCTGTCCTGAATTCAAGTTGATTATGTTTCGCTTCTTCCTCGAAGAAAG
>NC_055993.1:51640243-51647743 GCF_018446385.1 Zingiber officinale
GGGTGGACAATTAGCTAGAGCAGCAGGTGCTGTAGCGAAACTGATAGCAAAAGAAGGTAAATCGGCCACATTAAGATTACCATCTGGGGAGGTCCGTTTGATATCCAAAACCTGCTTAGCAACAGTCGGACAAGTGGGTAATGTTGGGGTGAACCAAAAAAGTTTGGGTAGAGCCGGATCTAAGTGTTGGCTAGGTAAGCGTCCTGTAGTAAGAGGAGTAGTTATGAACCCTGGAGACCATCCCCATGGGGGCGGTGAGGGGAGAGCCCCAATTGGTAGAAAAAAACCCACAACCCCTTGGGGTTATCCTGCGCTTGGAAGAAGAAGTAGGAAAAGGAAAAAATATAGTGATAGTTTTATTCTTCGTCGCCGTAAATAGGAATATTGAAAATAGAATTTTTTTATTTGAAAAAAATGTAATGGGCGAACGACGGGAATTGAACCCGCGCATGGTGGATTCACAATCCACTGCCTTGATCCACTTGGCTACATCCGCCCCTTTTCTAGCTAAAGGATTTTCTCTTTTTTCCATTCATCATTATTGTATTTATTCTGACCTCCATACTTAACTTAGATCGAGATATTGGACATAGAATGCTAATCTTTAAAATAAAAAATGTAAAAAAAAGGAGTAATACACTGTGACATGACACGTTCACTAAAAAAAAACCCTTTTGTAGCTAATCATTTATCGGCAAAAATTGAAAAACTCAACACGAGGGAAGAGAAAGAAATAATAGTAACTTGGTCTCGGGCATCTACTATTATACCCACAATGATTGGCCATACAATCGCTATTCATAATGGAAAGGAACATTTACCTATTTATATAACGGATCGTATGGTGGGTCACAAATTGGGAGAATTTGCACCTACTCTGTCTTTTACGAGACACGCAAGAAACGATAATAAATCTCGTCGTTAAGTTCATTTCTTATACTTTATATACTTATGTATTTGTATTTAATATACATATATACAATCTAAATATCTAAATATGTTATACAATATAAATAAATATGTATGCTATACGCAAAAAATAAATAAAAAAAAGAAGTGCTTAACATTCATTGCATCAAACAAAATAACAATACCCCATATCTCGCTTAAGCGGGGTATGGGGTATTGCTACATTTCTTTAACAATTCAGATACACTAAGACAAAAGTCTTATCCATTTGTAGATGAAACTTCAACAGCAGCTAGGTCTAGAGGGAAATTGTGAGCATTACGTTCATGCATTACTTCCATACCAAGGTTTGCACGGTTGATGATATCAGCCCAAGTGTTAATAACACGACCCTGACTGTCAACTACAGATTGGTTAAAATTAAAACCATTTAGGTTGAAAGCCATAGTGCTAATACCTAAAGCAGTGAACCAAATACCAATTACAGGCCAAGCAGCCAAGAAGAAATGTAAAGAACGAGAATTGTTGAAACTAGCATATTGGAAGATCAATCGCCCAAAATAACCATGAGCAGCTATGATATTATAAGTCTCTTCCTCTTGGCCGAATCTGTAACCTTCATTAGCAGATTCGTTTTCAGTGGTTTCCCTGATCAAACTAGAGGTTACCAAGGAACCATGCATAGCACTAAATAGGGAGCCGCCGAATACACCAGCTACACCTAACATGTGAAATGGGTGCATAAGAATGTTGTGTTCTGCCTGGAATACAATCATGAAGTTGAAAGTACCAGATATTCCTAAAGGCATACCATCAGAAAAACTTCCTTGACCAATAGGATAGATCAAGAAAACAGCAGCAGCTGCTGCAACAGGAGCTGAATATGCAACAGCAATCTAAGGACGCATACCCAAACGGAAACTTAGTTCCCACTCACGACCCATGTAACAAGCTACACCAAGTAAAAAATGTAGAACAATTAACTCGTAAGGACCGCCATTGTATAACCACTCATCAACGGATGCTGCTTCCCAAATTGGGTAAAAATGCAAACCTATAGCTGCGGAAGTAGGAATAATGGCACCAGAAATAATATTATTTCCATAAAGTAGAGAACCAGAAACTGGTTCACGAATACCATCAATATCTACTGGAGGGGCAGCAATGAAGGCGATAATAAATACAGAAGTTGCGGTCAATAAGGTAGGGATCATCAAAACACCGAACCATCCAATGTAAAGACGGTTTTCAGTGCTGGTTATCCAGTTGCAGAAGCGACCCCATAGGCTTGTACTTTCGCGTCTCTCTAAAATTGCAGTCATGGTAAGATCTTGGTTTATTCAATTTATTAAGGACTCCCAAGCATATGTATTAACTATTCATAATTATGAGTTAGATAATAGAAGGTTTGTTATCTAACAGTATAACACGATTTATATGTCAATGTCAACCAATATCAACCGAACAGACGTATATCCATCTTATATATCTACGACTAAACAATTTGTAAATGAAGTGAATAAAAAAAATAAATATTTTTTTGTATTTTTTCTATGGGTTGCCCGGGACTCGAACCCGGAACTAGTCGGATGGAGTAGATATTTTTCCTTTTAGTATAATAGGTAACAAATCCCTCCCCAAAATGTGCTTGCATTTTTCATTGCACACGACTTTCCCTATGTATACATATAAATAAAAAACATCCCGAGAAGAAAGTAAAGTGCAAATAAGAATTTTGACTACTCAGTTGATTCAAGCAGTACAGTACTACATGAGCATTTCAGAATGATAATTCTCTGAATATTTTTTCTCTTGATCCATAGTATAAATATAGATCATTTGTACATCTTCTATGGATCTTATATTTATATTGTATTGTATTATGTCTTGACTAATAAACAATTTACCAGGTCATTGATACGGATAATATCCAAATACCAAATACGTTCTCTATATGATCCATATAAATAAAAAGAAATTATTTTTGGAAAGATCAAAAAAATAACTTGTTCTTCTTCCGTAAAGAATTCTTCTAATAATCCCGAACTTAATCTTTGCAAAAAACTGCGTGCTGAACTTTTATGTTTACGGGCCAAAGTTCTGGCACATGAAAGTCGAAGTATATACTTCATTCGATACAAACTCTGTTTTTTTGAGGATCCACTGTGATAGTGAGAAAGCTTTCTACATATCCGACCAAATCTATTAATAATATCACAATCCGCTAAATCGGTCCAAATTGGTTTACTAATAGGATACCCAGATACGGTACAAAATTGAGCTTTAAACAATGATCGAATAAGAGGAATAATCGGGATTATAGTATCAAATTTCTTAGTAAGAGTATCCATTAGAAATGAATTCTCTAGCATTTGATTCCTTACCATCGAAGAATTAATTTGTACACTTGAAAAATAACCCAGAAAATAAAAAGAATAGTTTGATAATTTCTTTATATCAATCCTATATGGTTGAGACCAAAAATGAAAATAATATTGCCAAAAATTAACAAGGTGGTATTTCCATTTCTTCATCAAAAAATGAGTCCCTCTTGAACCCAGAATCGATTTTCCTTGATATCGAATATAATGTATGAAAGGATCCTTGAAAATCCATAGAGTCTTCTGACAAAAAATTCGGTACACTCCAAGATGTTCTATTTTTACATAAAAATGTATTCGCTCAAGAAGGACTCCAGAAGATATTAATCGTAAAAAAGAGGATTGTTTACAAGAAAACACTAATAGAAATTCGTATTCATATATATATAAATTATATAAGAACCAAAATAGTCTTTTATTTTCTTTTGAAAATACGTAAATAGATTTTTTCGGAATAATGAGACTATTCCAATTATAATATTCGTGGAGAAGGAACTGCAATAAATGTA
The DNA here is from genome assembly GCF_018446385.1 of Zingiber officinale. Lineage (NCBI taxonomy): Eukaryota > Viridiplantae > Streptophyta > Magnoliopsida > Zingiberales > Zingiberaceae > Zingiber > Zingiber officinale. The sequence goes on from NC_055993.1 coordinate 51,644,043, forward strand.
AAGAGAGAACATCCTGGATCCAGGATTGAAGTATTTGGACCAAGATTTCCATATGGACGGGATAGGGTATTAGTATATCGGACAGATAATTTAAATGCAATAATTTATCCTCTAAAAAAGGAAATATTGAATGACTAGATTGTAAATTGTGAGATTTTGGTATTTCTTTTTCTTCAAGGGAAGATATTAACTGCAGCGAAAATGGAATTTCTACAATGACTGCAAAACCTTCAGATAGAATCTGACAAACCAAATTAAAATAAAAATAATTGTTATGCCCGACAAATATATTTTGGTAAATATCATTAACCGAATAAATCAAATAATTTTTTGATACATTCGAATAATTAAACGTTTCACAAGTACTGAACTAAATTTATTGTCATAACCCAAGGAGTTTTGGGGTTCATAAAAATTGAACTATTTAACCCATGATCATAAGCAAATACGTAAATATATTCTTGAAAGAGAAGTGGATATAGAAACTGTTGTTGCCGAGATCTATCTTCTTCTAAATATCCTTGTAATTCTTCCATTTATATTTCCACGTGAAGCAAAGGTAGAAAGAATTTCTTGAGTTATAAAATAACTGATACATAGTGCAATATGGTCAAAACAGAGTATTATGTATATTATGTATAATAAAGAAGATTATGTATATATACAATTACAATAATAATAATAAACCTGTAAAGGAAAGAGGAAATCCAATCAATAGGTTTTTTTACTCCCCTTTTTCTAGCAAAAATGGTTTATCTTCGTTATAATTACAAGAGGATAATGACCCTTTATTTTTGCAACCTGATTGCTCTTTTGATTTTGGAATTAATTATCTTTATCAGTATACTGTTTCTTTTACACAATCGTCTCTAACCCATAATAATAAATATTTAGGATTCATAAAAGAAAAAGAATCAATGGTCTCCTCACGGGAGACCCCATCCTTTCCCGTACCAGGCACTAATCCATTTTTAACGTCTAAAACTAGATCGGGTAATCATTTAATTCAAATTAAGAACATAAGCTCGTAGAAGTATTTTCACAATATTTTCGGTAATATTAGTAGATGCTATTCGAATCGTTCCTTTTTTATCCATGTCAGCATTTCTTATAGAAGTTATTATATTGGAAATAGTGTCCCTACCCATGGCGAACTATAATTATTGGTGCCTTCTAATTTTGATATAATTAACATGTTATCTTTTTTGTTTGTTTTATTTTCTTTCATTTTTTGTTTATTTTGTTTAATTTTTAATATTATAAAAAAAAGTATATGCGTGAGACACCATCTACTACTCCACTAAATTTGATCTATTTTAGATGTTCTGATATATCATAGTCTCATTTAGTATTATTTATAATACCTCGGGAGCCAATGAAACTATTTTAGTAAAATTCAACTGTCTCAATTCTCGAGCGATCGCACCAAAAACCCGAGTTCCTTTTGGAATGACAACCGCAGCATTGTCATCATATCGTATTATGATACCGTTGTCACGTTTGAGTTCTTTACAAGTACGTACAATTACAGCTCTAATTACTTCTGATCTTTCTAGTGGCATATTTGGCACTGCTTCTTTAATTACAGCAACAATAACGTCACCAATATGAGCATATCTATAATTACCAGCTCCTATGATTCGAATACACATCAATTCTCGGGCTCCGCTGTTATCCGCTACATTCAAAAGGGTTTGAGGTTGAATCATATCATTTTATTGGAATCTGTTATTTTAATGGAAAGGATGAAGGAAAGAAAAAAAGAAATATTTTCTGTCCAGAAATAAATAAACTTGCAGTTGTTTTTTCATCCTCAATATACCATTTAGTTCTACATCTCCATCCTGACAAATTTAGTTCGTATAGGCATTTTGGATGCAGCTAGTGAAATAGCTGTTCTGGCTACAGTTTCAGATACTCCACTCATTTCATAAAGTATTCGACCTGGTTTAACAACGGATACCCAATATTCGGGGGATCCCTTACCCGAACCCATACGTGTTTCTGCGGGTCTTACTGTAACAGGTTTGTCGGGAAATATGCGTACCCATATTTTTCCACCACGACGCACATATCGTGTCATTGCTCTTCGCCCCGCTTCTATTTGTCTAGCTGTGATCCAAGTGGGTTCGAGTGCTTTAAGAGCGTATCTGCCGAAACAAATATGATTGCCGCGACAAGATATTCCCTTCATTCTTCCTCTATGTTGTTTACGAAATCTGGTTCTTTTGGGGTTATAGTTGATGGTCATTTCTTAATTCGATCTCTACTGCAGAACTGGACACGAAAGTTTCCTTTCATCCAGCTCCTCGCGAATAAAAAGATTCACTAATATGACATATTACAGATACACATGAAAAAAATAATCCAATAAGACATTTATCAATATTGAATTTGTTATATAGGAAGATGTATGTACGGGATATACAGATAGAATGTTTCTATTATGCATATTTATGGATTATAGATAATGTTTATAATGTTTTTTTTTTTATTTTATAATGATCCTTATTTTGACTCTTCTTAAATGATGCCAAAATATTGTAATGTAATCTAAAGTTTCGCGGGCGAATATTGACTCTTTGCTTTTTGTTATTTCTAGGTCAATCCATGACTTCTCGAAATAAATTCATTTTTTCTCGGTTCGTTCCGCCATCCCACCCAATGAATTATTCGGATTTGTTTTCAGTAGAATCCTATGCAATCACAGATTTCATCGTTCCTATAGCTTCTCTATTAATGGTTAAGTCTGAACTCTGCAATGGAGCTCCCAAAAAAATTTCTCTTCTCGAGTCAATCTACTTAGTTTTTATTAACTCGAGGCTCTTTATTATTCATATCACTTTATTTTATTATTATTTTATATTTATTTTTATTATTTATTCAGTTTTGATGCTTTATTACATTGCCTTTTATGAGGTAATTCATAGACCATACATATTGGAATCATATATCATTGATATTTTTGTTCTTTCTTTCTCTCATCCTTTCATTTATCTACATCTCTTTATTTTTGCTTCACAACCCAACCCATAAATAAGATTATTTCCATAAATAAGATTTTTTATAGAAAAGATTTTAGTTGCAGTTGCTGCAACTATATGATTGATCCATTCATCTCATATAGTGACTGTTTCTTGGGATATTGATATTACGAAGCAATAAGTTAGTTATTAGTTTTTTTATTATACTTATTAAGTTAAGTTTAAGTAACTTATTAAGTTTAAGTAGGGATCAGTCTTTTTTTAATCCCAACTCTTAACTCTAAAGAAAAATTAACGAGTCACACACTAAGCATAGCAATTCTAACAAATGGTCAATCGAATTTTTATTCAACCTTATAGAATTGGAATTGCTTATTTTTGTTTGATTTAATGGAAAAAGAATGAACAAGTTTGTGATTTTTTGTTCTATTACTGAATAGAAAGGAAAGACAAATAAAAGTCTATTATTGCTCCTCCCAAAATATCCAAATTTTGATGCCTAATACTCCATAAATAGTTCGAATTGTATAGGAACAATGATCAATTTTAGCGCGAATTGTGTGTAAGGGAACTCTCCCCTCTCTGATCCATTCGACACGTGCAATTTCTTTTCCGTTGATCCGCCCTGCAATTTGCACTTGAATTCCTTTTGTATCTGTTTGTTCAGCTAATTCAATAGCTTTTTTCATTGCCTTTCGGAATGAAACTCTATTTTTT
>NC_055993.1:51652743-51655243 GCF_018446385.1 Zingiber officinale
AAAAGAAAGATCGATTCTTTGGGATCCTTCCTTTCTTCAAACGGAACGAACAGAGATAGAATCAGATCAATTCCCGAAATGCCTTTTTGGATCTTCCTCAATGTCCCGGCTATTCACGGAACGTGAGAAGCAGATGAATAATCATCTGCTTCCGGAAGAAATCGAAGAATTTCTTGGGAATCCTACAAGATCAATTCGTTCTTTTTTCTCTGACAGATGTCAGAACTTCATCTGGGTTCGAATCCTATTGAGAGGTCCACCAGAGATCAGAAATTTTTGAAGAAAAAACAAGATGTTTCTTTTGTCCCTTCCAGGCGAGCGGAAAATAAGGAAATGGTTGATATATTCAAGATAATTACGTATTTACAAAATACCGTCTCAATTCATCCTATTTCATTCTTCCATTTTTGATTTATTTCATCTATTCCATGACCGGAACAAAAGGGGATACACGTTACACCACGATTTTGAATCAGAAGAGAGATTTCAAGAAATGGCAGATCTATTCACTCTATCAATAACCGAGCCGGATCTGGTGTATCATAGGAGATTTGCCTTTTCTATTGATTCCTACGGGTTGGATCAAAAAAAATTCTTGAATCAGGTATTCAACTCCAGAGATGAATCGAAAAAGAAATCTTTATTGGTTCTACCTCCTCCTTTTTTTATGAAGAGAATGAATCTTTTTATCGAAGGATCAGGAAAAAAAAAATCGGCTTGAATCTACTGCGGGAATGATTTTGAAGATCCAAAATGAAAAACAACAGTATTTGCTAGCAACAACATAATGGAGGCAGTCAATCAATATAGATTGATCCGAAATCTGATTCAAATCTATGGGTACATAAGAAATGTATCTACAAGAATCGATCCATTACAAAATCCGATCAATCTGAATTTGTCAAATATCAAATACCTAGATACTCAATCATTAACTCAGCGATCTATTCATTGATAAGGAAAAGAAAAGGGGTGAACGGTGATTGGATTGATGAGAAAATAGAATCCTGGGTCGCGAACAGTGATTTGGTTGATGATGAAGAAAGAGAATTCTTGGTTCAGTTCTCCACCTTAACGAAAAGAGGATTGATCAAATTCTATTGAGTCTGACTCATAGTGATCATTTATCAAAGAATGACTCTGGTTATCAAATGATTGAACAACCGGGATCAATTTACTTACGATACTTAGTTGACATTCATAAAAAGTATCTAATGAATTATGAGTTCAATAGATCCTGTTTAGCAGAAAGACGGATATTCCTTGCTCATTATCAGACAATCACTTATTTACAAACCCCGTGTGGGGCTAATAGTTTTCATTTCCCATCTCATGGAAAACCCTTCTCGCTCCGTTTAGCCCTATCCCCTTCTAGGGGTATTTTAGTGATAGGTTCTATAGGAACTGGACGATCCTATTTGGTCAAATACCTAGCGACAAACTCCCATGTTCCTTTCATTACGATATTTCCGAACAACTTTCCGTATTCGTATTACAAGCCTGAAGGTTTTTTTATTGATGATAGTGATAGTGACGATAGTGATTATCGTGACGATATCGATATTGATGATAGTGACGATATTGATGATGACCTTGATCTTGATACGGAGCTGCTAGATATGACGAATGTGCTAACTATGGATATGCCGCCGAGTATATACGGATTTTATATCGATATCACCTTTCGATTCGCATTAGCAAGAGCAATGTCTCCTTGCATAATATGGATTCCAAACATTCATGATCTGTATGTGAATTACAGATCCTTCGGTCTATTACAGAACTATCTCTCCAGAGATTGTGAAAGATATTCCACTAGAAATATTCTTGTTATTGGTTCGACTCATATTCCCCAAAAAGTGGATCCCGCTCTAATAGCTCCGAATAAATTAAATACATGCATTAAGATACGAAGGCTTCTTATTCAACAACAACGAAAGCACTTTTTCATTCTTTCATATACTAAAGGGTTTCACTTGGAAAAGAAAATGTTCCATACTAACGGATTCGGGTCCATAACCATGGGTTCCAATGCACGAGATCTTGCAGCACTTATCAATGAGGCCCTATCCATTAGTATTACACAGAAGAAATCAATTATAGAAACTAATACAATTAGATCAGCTCTTCATAGACAAACTTGGGATTTGCGATCCCAGGTAATATCGGTTCAGGATCATGGGATCCTTTTCTATCAGATAGGAAGGGCTGTTGCACAAAATGTACTTCTAAGTAATTGCCCCGTAGATCCTATATCTATCTATATGAAGAAGAAATCATGTAAAGAAGGGGATTCTTATTTGTACAAATGGTACTTCGAACTTGGAACGAGCATGAAGAAATTAACGATACTTCTTTATCTTTTGAATTGTTCTGCCGGATTGGTCGCTCAAGATCTTTGGTCTTCACCCGGACCTGATGAAAATAATTGGATCGCTTCTTATAGATTCACTGAGAATGATTCTGATCTAGTTCATGGCCTATTAGAACTAGAAGGCGC